>NC_136701.1:16763933-16805328 GCF_947650265.1 Symphodus melops
AAAAAAAAAAAAAGAGAGAGAGAGCAAGGGTGTGAGGCACGGGCCAGATGAAAAAGAATCGGACAGGCGATTTAAAACATGGGTTACATTTCCAAGTGTGACTCGGGACGCTCACAAATAGAGAGATGCAAAAAAAAATCATCTTGGATGTTAAAAATGGCACATGAAAATAAAAATTCTCTATTGCATGTGGCCTCCGTGAAAGTGGTCGATGCTTGAGCGTTTCCCTGCCATTATGTGCTCGAGTGGGGCTTTTAATTGATGTATAAATAAACATGCTGTCTCGGTGGCAGAATGAACGAGCAGCTAGAGCACACTTGAGCGCTCTCGAGCAGGAGCAGCAGCAGCAGCAGCATCGCCGCCACCATGCACACGGACAAAAGATGGCTAATTAGTTTTACGAGGAAACATGCTTCCTCTGCATAAACACTTGTAACCTTCAATCGCCCCCGTGCGTGTTCCCCAATGTCAGATCCCCGACCCCTAACGTTGCGTCGGGAATTTGGAAAGGGGCGTGAAATCACATCGTTGAGCAGGCGCAAGAGGCCTCTACTAGCCCTGGGTGGTAAACAGAAACTCTCTCGTAAACAGGAACCCACATCGTGGCGGGCGCCTCGGGCTAATGGAGCTTGGCAGTGCCTTCACCTCTCTGCCGTCTGAGGCAATTTTTGAGACCTGACCTCGTTGTCATTTTGCCGCCATGTTGGAAGAAACGTTTGTTTTGGCAGCATTAGGACAATAATTGTTCCAAAAGTGCCCCACACCAAAAAAGTTCCATTCACAAAAAAAATAAATAAATAAACAGAAAAAGAAAAAGAAAAGGGGGACTCAAACAACCTGTTGTCAAGAGTTTGTTTGGGAAGTGACAACCTCTCTCGGATTGACGAACACTTGTCTAAGTGTGTAAGTGATGTATATTCTGGGCCCACAGCAGGGGTCTCCAAAGTGCAGCCCGGGGGCAATTTGAGGGACCTTTTCGCGGCCCCTGACTTCAATCAAAGAACCAGAAGATTTTAGCCCGAGGTCTCATTCAGATGGCATGTTTTTGTCATTTTTCTTTTTCATGTTAGTGACGGCTGAAAGATATTCATGAAACAGAAAATGTTCAGTACAATATAAGTTCAGTTTTTTTTAACAGCTTTGACTGTTGTGAACTATGAAAATGAACCTTTGCGTCAATTTTGCAAAGATGAAGACTGTTGTTTAACCATTTAATAGCCTGAGTTAAACACAGAACGCTTTTATGAAGAAAAAAAATGTGCATGTTAGAGGCTTGATTCGGAGAAAAACAAAAACAAAACAAACAAACAAAAAACAGAAAAAGGTAGTACGAAAAAATCAAAGTATTTAATTTCCTGTTATTAAAGGGTGTCTTTTGTGAACCTTTTGATTCTGGTCAACAAAGCCAAACTATTTAAAAAAAACTGTCATTAGTTATTGTGTACTTACGTTATTTTTGTAGAGGTGAAAATACAAAAGGTTCTTTACAGAACTAAAACAAAACCTGTGTCCCGTGATCGTTTTGGCTTATGAGAACCCGCTGGCCTACAGTGCAAAAACTTACAGTTGTACTCAGACTGAGAATAAACAAAACAAACTCCAGACTGCACAGTATTGAAATATAATAGTCTGCTTGTGTTGTGTCCAGAAATACATTTGATTCATCTCTTGCTTCAAAGCTTTGAGTGTCATGTTTAACCTTGAAACACTTTCAGCAAAAGCCTGAAATGAAAGAATATCTCCCACTGGACTTATCACTGATGACTAATGGTCTTGAACTGTGAAGTATTTATGGGTCCTAGAGAGTGACTGTCAGCCAGACACCACTGTGTTTCAGCTCTACTTCTAAACGTATGCAGAACCTTTTGTTCCTGACCCCACATTTCTAATCCTGCCCTGACCACTTTAGCATTACGGCTCATTCAGATCCTGAAGGGAAGCTGGCACTCAGCTTGTCAGTGCCAGGGCCGTTTTTCACACCAAAAAGGGATTATATGAGCAGGAACCTCGACCTGCCAAAAGCAGCTCTCATAAGAGGCTGGTTAAACAAACAGAGCCTCAGATTCCAGTCCTTTTCTCAGCAGCTACACTGCTCGGAAACTGTGGGAGCTTCTGAAACCCCAAATAGGTCATCTGTCTATCCCTCAGAAATGGCCTTTATCTGTTAGTAAAATAATTGAGTGTTATGTAATGTAGCTATCAAATGAGCTAACTGCAACAACTGACTTTCTGCCCTTTTCTATTCAACAGAGAAGCTGTGCACTCAGCATTACAATGGAATCTCATTTGAAGTTAATATGATGAACATGTTGGCTAACAGTTACTAATCTGCATATCCACTTCTTTTTTATTTTTTTTAAGCTTTCATTTACTCTTGGTCTCTTGTCCTGATTCACAAAAAAGAAAAAGAAAAATGGAAGAATGGGAGCTCTACTTCCTTCCTCAGCTGAAAGAGTTCAAACGTCTAAGTGATTTGTTAGCATCTCTGTTATTCTCTTTGAATGAAAAGTAGAGCTGCTTGTTTTAAACAAACGTTCAGTCCCCTCGTCTTTTCTCACGCTAAAAATATAGCTATGCGTGCTTTCTCTCTCTTTTTTAACCAATACTAACCCTTTGTTTATTTCATATAAAAGAGAAGGTGCAACTTGCCTTTTTAACTTTCGAATAAAATAAAGGTGACTGATGCTCAGTGATCTCAGTAATAACAGACACCATGTCCATATACTAAATACTTGTTTTCATCTCGTGTTATGTCTCTGGTTGTCTACGTGTGCATGAGATCATATTTTCCAATAGGCCCTGCGTATTTCCTGCCTTCACACTGCTGGTTTTGACCTCATTAAGTGTGGCCTTTAAACACCTCTTCTCTCCACTATATTTGAAGAGGTTCAGCATAAACTATTATTTAACTGAGAATGATCTCCTACAGTCCAGCGCACGGTCTATTATATGGCGCTGTGATGGCACATCAAACGAGTCATTACGCTGGCTGATTACTACGGCTGACTGTTGAATATTGTATGACTCTCAGGGGCAGAGCTGGCAAAAAGAGGCACCTGTTGCTCATTACAGCCGTCAGAGATGACAGGTCAGCGAGGCGAGTGGACGGTCAATAGCCGCCTCCTCTGCACGTTCAATTGAGCCTTTCGGAGCTGGCATCATCAGTATGCAACTTCAAAGCCCCATGGGAGTGTGCTGGAGAGGTGTGCGCATGTATATGTGTGTGTGTGTGTGTGTGTGTGTGTGTTTGTTTGCTGTGTGTGGCTCATTACTCATTTGTGTCCCCTGAGTGAGCAGCGGCCATTCAGTCCCTTTGTGCGCCGAGCGAGAGAGAGAGAGGAGACGAGAGGCCCATCTAGACATGAGATCACAGATTATACACTTAACGCTTCGGCGAGAGGGCTCGACGGAGTGCAGGAAGAGCAAATTTGGAGGAGAGTGAGGGGGGGGGAAGAGGGAGTGGAAAGGGAGAGAAAAAACACCAAACAAACAAGAGAATGAACCTGTGAGCTGAAAAAGAGCGAGGAGAAAACGGCAAAGAGAAAGTGTGTGTGTGTGTGTGTGTGTGTGTGTGTGTGTGTGTGTGTGTGTGTGTGTGAGAGATGGAGAGCGCAGAGAAGAGAGAGGGGGAAAAGAAAATGAGGGAGACACAGCAGCTAAATGCTATTGTGCTCTCTTATCAGGATGGCAGAGCGGTTTTATTGCCCACAGACTCACAATGTGCTGTGAAGGGTTTAGTGCTTTGATGATGACCATAGCAAATCTCTAAAAAGATATGGATTACACTGGGGCTAAACAGGCCACTAAACACTCAATAATCCACATTTTGTTTCCTGCATGACCTCTTTTTTTTTTCCTTTTTTTTGTAAGCTGCAACGATAAGAGCAGCAGTTAATTTTATCACTGGCTCAGATTCACATGTGGGATAAACTTCCCATAATCTTGGTTTTTCAGAGGCTTTAGGGTCTGTCTTTTCAGATCAAATCATTTATAAATATATCTGTTGGAGTGAAGGTCATCCAGGCAGAGTCAGAATAGGACGATTAATTGATTTGTAAACCCGGCACAGAATTGATCATCAACAGTTTTAATAATCTAATCTAATGGTTTCAGGTCATTTGACTTGGAAAACTCCCAAACAGTTGCCGGGGCCAGCTTCTTGGAAGTGGGGATTTACTACTTTGCATTGCATCACATGATACTAATCTGAATATATTTGGGTTTTGGGACTTTTTGGGTCCAACAAACAAGGACTATTAGGATGTCGACTCAGACTCGACAGCTCTGCAAATGTCAGGACTTTGGCTTTTGTGTACAATTATTGTTAATTGAATATAACTGGGTTAAATCCAACAATAAACAGGATTAAGTCATCCTCTTGGGCTCTACGACTGTGACGATTTTTTTTTTTTTTTTTTTAATCATTATCTTTGGAATTGTTCTAATAATTAAATGGTTTAATTAACAACCCATCCCCCCAAAAAACAATTATTTGATGAATGGATGATAACACCAAAAAAAAAAAAAAAAGAGTCGATAAAGCCGGTGTTTATGAAATCTGGAGACGTGGACTGATTGTGATGGAAAGTAGTGAAGCAGTCGAGAAGAGGGTTGAGGGGTTTCAAGTATTTTCGTCTGTTCCTCTTGCTCTGTGATTGTGATCAACACTGACATGTTGCCTGAGTGTAGCCTCCAGACACAATGGAAAGAAAAGGGGTGGGGGGGGGGAGATGTGGTTGCCCCCTGGACTGCATTTCCCATGGGCCTTTGAATCAGCGCCTGCACAGATGGTAGGTAGGGAGGGACACAATCACGGTGTGTAATCACACGCACACAGTGCACGCATGCACACATGAGTCAGCAAAAACAAACATGATCACGTTGAGCATATAGAATTTCAAAGTGTGCAGGTTTGACTTCAGGCTTCACAGTAGGAGAGGCAGAGAGACACAGCAGAGCAGCTTCAGGAAGTGTACTGAGAAAAACAAGATTTTAACACACCCTGCAAAACTACACAACGACGTACAGAGGATGTTTCTCCTCACTGAATTCCTCCGTAACTGCAATGACTGGTACCACACATGTACAGTGAGCCTATAGGATCACACGGATATTTCTCAGTCCTAAAAAAACGGCATTCAGACGGAAATGTCCTTTAATTACTTCGGTCTAATTCAAAACATGGTTCATTTCCATGTAATGTAACACAGAAGTTCATGGTGCCCACAGGACTGATGATGATGACTTCTGGAAACCCTTTATTTGTTTCAATATATATTTAAGAAGTCATGCTGTTTTTTAATGGTCGAATGTGTCGCACAGTTTTTTAAGAATTAAAAATAACTATATCATAAGTCAAATGTTTTCCAGATTATCTAGTTTTTTTTCCTTTTAGCTCAAAAATTGCATCCATAAAAAAACTGTCTGTTTCATGACCACCTAAAAACTCCTCACAGTGGTTTGAAGTTTTAGACCCAATATTTAGTAAATAAAAAACAGAAAAAAACACTAACTTTTTCTTGTGCTTGCTTTAACTTTGTGAAGTTTAACATAAACATACCAACATAAATAACCACGGGATTAGTGGATAAAAACTAACAAGAACATGAGCTTGTTAGCACCGGCCTTGTTAGCATTTTAGCATGACATTAGCATTTAGTCCATAGCGTAGCAATGATTTGCCTCCTTGTAGCCTGACACAGCAGCTTTCACTACTCTGCTTCTTGGTCATGTTTTCTACTTTTTTTTTGTTTTTCTGTTAATTCAAAAGAAGTTCTAAAATATCTGTCCTAATATGTTAGCACCCCATGATGTGTGAAAGAAAAAGGATCAGGGGACTCATCCGACTGTACATGATGCTGCTGTGTATCCAACTATCTTATAAACCACAATCAGAGGACAAAACCCCCAAGAGGTTTCAAAACAAAAAAACCCCAGCTCTTTATAGAGACGCATTTCATGTTTCCATGCAAGAACATGCACATGGTATTTCATTCATTTGTGGTTTTTGTGGCAGCCACAAACAGCCGATCTTTGCAGCAAACACACTGCCTTTTTTCTTTTCTTTTTTTTTAACATCATCACTGTCCTAACATCTCTCTTTGACAAATAAGCCATGCAATCACTGAGCAAACAGAGGAAATAAGCTGGGTTAAAGGTTTGGTTTAGAGTGATTATCGGATATACTGTTTAAATCAGGATTTGCATTTTCTTTTTTTTCCCACCTCATTTGTTTTTCTATTTGTTCCCTTTACAAAAATTGGATCAAAAACAACCAGGCCACTATTGAGAAAGGCAAACTGAGGGCTAAAAAGGAAAGAAAAAAAAAAAGGGTACTGCGCTACAAAAGTCATGTGACACATTTAAGAGCCAGAGGAGATGCTGAAATCAATTCGACGTAGGACCATAATGCACTGAATGACAAATTATCCATTCAAGCCTGAACCATGTGGCTTCATTTGGCATATGGGGGAAAGTCATACATGCATAAACATGGAAACACAGGGCACAAAGAAAAGCTCATTTTCAAACGGTTAATGCGATCCTGTCAAAGGTTATGTGTGGGGAAGGTCACACGTTCGAATCAGGCAGCTGCTTTCTTCAATTTAGCCAATCAGTGGTTATTTTTTATTTGGTAGTAAGATCAGAGCTGTACCCTGGGCACGTTTTCCACACAAAATACCGCCACGATTCAGCCTCTATACATACATCAAAGAAAAGCAAAAGCTAGTGAGTGTTCCAATGTATTGGCTTGTCAGTTTTTATAAAAGCTGGCAGAAAACTAAAGAGGCAGAGCCGCATTAAAGAGGAGCAAGAGGGGGCGAGAAAACACAGCAGTGCACCTGCTGAGATCTGTCTTTAGAAAAGCCTCGGAAAAAAGTCTCCAGTTCGCTGCAGACCAGTCCAGTGTGCCTTTTCTCTCCTCCAACATCTGAGTCAGAGCTTGTCACACACACACACACACACACACACACACACACACGGCACACATACTCAGTGTTCAAAGGGCAACAGCCTTTTAAACAATTCATCGCAGAAAGTCTTGTAAGGCTTAGTCACTTGCAAAAGCAGTTTCACTCAGTTCGTCAACAAAACGCTTTCGACAACAGCTGCAGCGACGATTTCACAAGGATGACAGCGAGCAACGCGCAGAAAGAGCAAATGAGTGCAGATAAGGGACGAAGCACCGAGCTGGAGGAAGTCAGAGAATCCTGCCGAAATAATCCAATAATAATGAGATGTCATTTCATTAACATACCAGCAGCTTGCAAGGAAAACATATCTAATTTTTTCAAAGTCTGTTTACTGGAGAAGGAAGCGGAGGAGCTTTAAAGGGAGCCGAGAGAAGGGGGAAGATTAAGAGAGGAGAGGAGAGGGAGACGAAAGCAAGAAAGTGAGGTCAGACATCTAAAACGGGGAAGAGAGGAAATGCGCAGCGGGGAAAAATGTGTGAATGTTTGCTTAGGAACGCAGAGAGAAAACAGATTAACAGACAGCCACATGGAGCAGACACTTTTCAGCACAATGGACAGCTCCTGCTCTCTCTGCTGACAGATACACTATGCGGGAAGCTACGGCAGAAATCCTCCGCATAAGCTGCTGAATTCATTGACACACGGATGAAACTGCACGCTGTTCGAAAGGCGGTAGGAGAAAACGGCGTCCTCATTTTCAAGGACTCGAATTCTGCGAAGGCCTTCTGTGACTGACAGGGAAACTAAAGCACTACGGTCTGAGGAGGCCACGGCTACACAGGAAGCACACAGTTCACAGCTGATTCTCTGCGTGAAAAAAAAAAAAAAATCAGGTCAGAAAGACATATGTGCATGCACAAGTTACACAACGACAAATCATCGTCACCAAGGGATCATAACTCTGACGTCATCCGAGTTTAAATGTCTGCCATCTGATCGGCAAAATAGGCTCAGTAAGACATTTCACAAGTAATCGTGCAAGAAATAATCATTTGAATGTCTTATGCAACACTACATGGGGTACACTAACAAACTATTGTAATTACACGTTATTTATAAGGGCTGGATCAATATGGGACTTTTGGGGCTGATATCGACATTGGGAAGAGAAAAAAAAAAAACGATGTATATTTCTTAGGTCCATGTTCGATCTGTAGATAGACACAGAGATGCACATGTGTTACTTTGATGCCTCACATGCAGTTATCAAACACTTTTGGAAAAGAGTACGGAGAAGACAAGCTGGCGAACGTTGGTGAACATGCATCACCACTTGACAGTCCGGAGAGCGATCACGCTTTTAACACACGCTGCTAGTGAAACAGGACTGCTCGTGGAATACAGTGAAGTCCAAAATGAAATGCTACAAAGGCGAGTAAATCAATCGTGTAATGTTGGCGAATATCTGGGATCAAATTAGCCGGTGTCGGTGGATATTATCAGCTGGGTCCAGCTCTATTCTTTATGTTTCTCTCCCTTCTTGATGTCCAGAGTGAACGATGAAAGGCATCAGATCACCTGCATCTGGAAGTGTTCGTTGTCATATCGTACACTTTAACACGACCCAGCAGATTAAAGTGGATCAGAACTAGAAGTGCCATCTTATAGAGCAGTCGTTCTCCACTTATGGAGCCTGGAGACCCATCGATAGCTCCACCCAAATTTCTTGTATTTTTCAATCAATCAGATTGATTTGAAGAAAAGTTGTGCAGTTTGGACCTCGGACCGTACAGATTGACCGAAGAGAGGTAGAACAAAGAAACTGAATGAAAAAAAAAAACGATGTCTGCCACCGACTTCTGGGTCTGACCCACCAGTTAAGAACCACTGTTATCGAGGGGGTCAAGGGATTAGATCAGTCAACTGTAAATGACAAAATACTGTTTACATTTTAAAAAAAACAGAGAAGTAATATTACCAGGTGTTTATCATTTAGTGTATAGCAAACTATTTCTCCACCAATGGGACCAATGAGTGTTGTTGTGCTATCTGAAAATATCTTCGAGGTCTTGATTCTCTTTGTCAGATAGAAACGCTGTGAGGGATTATTTACATTTTGATGCGATGGTTGATTGTATAAAAGTACTAAGAATGCCATGTTTTGCCATTTTTAAGTATGGGGGGGGATGTTTGAATTCAAAGTTTGTGTAAACTACCTTTTAAAAAAACAATTTAGCACTTGAGCTTGATGAGAGGGAGAGTGTGTGCTTGAGAATAACAGTGCTGGAGAAGAGCTCCGAATCACGCCTCCAAGCTAAAATAATAATCCGCCGCTCTTTCTCATGAATAAATTTACATCCTTCTGCGTACAACACAATAACAATTCAAGCTGTGACCTTTTCAAAAGGACTTTTTTGCAGTTCATCTGCTGTCATGCAGTTAAGACTTTGCTTTTGCAGGAAAAAAATAAAAAGACAAAAGTCAGAACTGGAGCGCAGACTGAAGAAGTGGGGCGGTCGTAGTTGTCGGTATTGTTGATCAGAAAACACTGGGCACGATGGAATCTACAGAGTGTGTCACGATATCACGTGAAAAATCTGAGCAACTGAAATGACCACTCTCTATGGAGAGTGTCAACATGCAGGTCACGTCTGTGTGATTTTGTAAAATGATTTGAAATAAACTAAAATTTGTCACGCTCGACGTTGTTTTGAACGTTTTCAATTCTGGCTAAAACAGCAGCGTACAAATCAACAACGGACTCGTTTCAGTCCGAAGCCTTCTTCAGCGTTCATCATAGACCCACCTTCTTTATACATTCATCAGAAAGTCTGAGAGAAAATCGAAACCCTATAGTAGTATAAAAGCATCGACCCGTTACAATGGCCTTGTCAGACCAAAAAGTGCAATTAGAGGTTTGTGTAAGGACCTAAAGACTTTGATTTAATAGAACAGAACCAAAAGCAACTTCTCTCGCCATGGGAGGAAGAGGTCGAGAGGAGAGCAAGATTATAAAAAAAATAAAAAATAAATAGAAAACACATCTAAAGGGCTGAAGCACAGAGAGGGAAAAGAAAAAAAAGACAAGCGGAGGAAAAAAACTAAGAGGCAGAGAGAAAAAAATAGCATCAGTGAGCGGCTGTGATTGAGAGGGCACCATTGAAAGAACAGCATGAAACAAATGAGACATGCTATTGAACTTTAGAGCGAGAAGAAAGAAGTCATGAGGTGAGGTGAAGGGGGGGGGGTGTCACTTTGTTGATTTTTTTTTTTTTGCCCTCTTTTAATTTGAAAATCAGATTCAAGGAAGGGAACTATATTCCTTCTATGTTTTCTTTTTGTCTCCTATGTTTGTTTTTCCTTCAAGACAGGCAGCTATCACTAAAATCTTATTTTATCTGTCACTGGAGTGTAAAAAAGGAAGGCTACATAAACCTGGCCTTTTTCGTTCCTTTGTCCCCTGACCTGTCTCAAATGATCTCGTTTGAGAGACACTGACAGAAAGTAAAGTCCTACAGGACATCCTGTTTTTTTTTTTTTGTTTTTTTTGTTTTTTTTGGGGGGGGGGGGTTTGCTCCACCTCACGGTGTTTGAGAGAGCGAAATACACAGCAGAGAGGCCAACTAAGAGCTGCTTATTCACTGAAAGCATGTGAGTGTCTGCCTGTGAGACGAGGCAGGTGTTGACTAGCTGATGCTAAGTGTAAAGGTCAGCAGATAAGCCCTGCAGACCTGACTCAGGCCAGGCTGGTGGCAATTCAGGATCACTAATCTGTTTGTTTGGCCTGGTTATGAGTGTGCGCTGTTGCGGACAGAATGCACGCACTCATGTGTGTGAGTACTCGCGCCTGGACACACACACACACACGCAGAGACGCGCGCGCACACACTTACTGCACACGCGTTAGTCCACGGCTGAAACAATAGAAAGCAGTGTTCCTTTGAGCCACAGCTGATGGAGGATAAGAGAGGCAGCATGCAGCTCCAATGAGTCTCAGTAATCCATCATCATAAGACAGGCTCAGGAATGACACACACACACACACACACACTCGCAAACAACCCGGGGTTGGAAGGGTTAGTGGAACATGATGTTCTGTGTTTTTCTTGTATGGAAAAAAAAAGACCCCAAAGTGCCATCAAACAGATCAAAAGTCAAGTTATTAAGTCTAGAGCTTCAGCTGAAGATCTTTTTTTGTCTTTTCTTTGATCGATCGATCAGTTTGTTCGGTCAATTAAATGTCTGAAAATTGGGGAAAGTTCTTTTTAGTGTATGTAAAAAACTAAAAAGTCATGTCCTGAGAAGTCCTGTTTTGTAAAAAGATACTCACGAAATGTTATAAACTGCTAACAGTTACTGTAATGCCACAGTTTACCAGCACCTAATGAAACAATGACAATATATCAACTTCAGCATAACAAAGACACAGAGACGAGCACTTCTAAAATCTACTCCAATTCTGTTATTAATTCGAGAAGATCGTTTGGTCAATCTGCATCACTTCACCTGCTCCTCTGTGGAGGTGATGTCTGAGCTGCAGGCCTGACAGCGCATCAGCTCTACCTGTGGACAGTGGGTGCTACGGATGTGCCGTTTGAAGCCCCGCGCTGTTTGAAACGCAGCAGTAACACAGCAGCATACGAGAGCAGCGCTCGTCAGAAGCCCGCACCTCTGAAGAAGAGAAACGTTTTTGAAACGGATCCATTTTAAGTCTGCGTTTGTGGTGATGAACTGATTAAAAAAAACATTTGCATATTTTTTTCTTTCTCCCAAATGTTACACCACATTTTCCACATCAGCTCCTTCCTTATGTTTTTAAACTAATGCATGCCCTTAGGGGAGAGACTGCTACGTGAATACTTGATCTCACCGCTTCCATCAGAATGGAATAATTTACAAACACTGCCATCGTCCCGCCTGATATTTCCACCGACACTAGCAGATACGTGGAAGCTAAAGAGGTTAGCTGCAACTGCGATCAGATATAAAACCCTTAATGATAACTTTGCTTTAAATGCGTCACACCTGCTGCAATGAAAATAAAATATGAGTGATTGTTGTGCTCATATTGATACAAGATATTTGGGTTTCATAGGCAGGTGAAGACATCAAAGTCAAATGTTCAAACACAGTTAGCATTCTGGTCATTGGCTCATATGGTTAACCAACTCAACCTTTAGTGGAAATCCATATTAGGGGTGGGATAAAATATTCACACAGCCATATATTGTCAGATTGACTTGTAATACAATTATCTAATTGCTGGTGCCAGCATTGACATTTCATTTTTCTTAAATGGCCCACAGATGACCCCAGCGATTGGACTAGCTCTGTGCTTTTGTAATGAAAGAGAGTAACATGGAAGTGAAGTTAGTTTATCATTTCGTGGACATTCACATTATTTTACAATAGAAGGAGCAGCTTTAGCCTTTAGCCTCCAGCTGTAGTCCCCGGCCAGTTGTAAGTCGGCGACGTAAAATGCGTCATTAAAAATCAAAATACAATAAATGACATTACATTTGTAATAACAGAAGGCCTGGGCAAAAGAAAGAGAGGCATACAGACCGAACATGTCGCACACAACTGGAGCAACACAGTTCAAACAAAGATGTCGAAGCAGCGCACGCAACAAAGACAAAGAGACGCGGGAACCAATCACAGAGGCCACATTTGAAGTACATACAAGACATAACATGGAAGCAGGCAGACGGCAGCAATGACCACGTCACATCAAACACACATCTGATAGAGATTAATGTGTGCAGCTATAGTTGTCTGTTTTAAGGTGTGTTGTAAAGGGGGAGTATCTATATCTTTGATGAAAGGTGGGCAGTGGATTTCAGTTTGGTATTGCTCAAACAGAAAATGATAGCTGACTGAATGTGCTTCTCCTAAATGGAATGAGAAGGTCACCTCGTGTGGAGCTCCTAGTGGACTGACTGCTGTCGTTACGTTGAGTTATGAATGATTTAAAAGGAGAGGGAGCGGTGTTATTCATAATTTTAAAAACCAGGCAGATGTTTGGGTTTGATTGATTTTATTACATCTTCCCAGCTCAGCAGTTTACGGTTATTTATTATAACACAATGAACTGTTGGACTTCTGGTCCAAGTGAAGTTAGTTGGCTAAAGGAGAAGCTTCCAACAGGATAATAAAAGAAGGAGAAAGCAGAATTATACTGTACAGAAACACAAATCAGTATCGTGTATCAAATGAATTAATATTATATAAAATAAACATATCCTGAGTTATCCTGTAACTCCCATCTCTCATCTATGATGTAACATTTAGAATAAACAGTGGAAAAGTATTGTTAAATCAAACCAGAAACACAGTTTAGAACTTTTTGAAGTTTCTCCCTCAGGCTGACCACATGACTGTGTCAAATGTAAAACTCACTCACGTAAAAAAAACTACACTATTCCTGATGTAAAGGTCACAGCGACACAAAACGTATCCTCAAATATCACGGCATACAGCCATCATGCACCCAGGGCCTTGAGCGCTGGTGTCCTTTCTTAAAAGTGTTAAATGGATTTTGCTGACAAAAATGAAGATTTAGTGTCAAGAAGTCTGAAAGAGACGGGTCATAAAAAAAAATAAAATAAAAAAAAACCTCAAGTGGAACAGCAAAGTCTGAAAAAATCCCATGAATGGATAACGTGTTGTTGGTTTGGGTAAAAAAAAAAAAAAAAGGAGGCTTTTGGTTAGTAATAAATATCACGTTTTTAAAGAATGAACGTGAATGATCACAAACCAGAAAAACAACTGTTTAGTAAATTCATGGTGTAACTGGGAATAAAAAAACATTTCCATACGTGATCCTCCTGGTAACCTGAACAAACAGACTCGGAGCAGTACTCCTCAGGATCCATACATTAGCTGGATTATGAGAGCATGCTCCTCTGAGGGCGGTTTAAGTTTCACACAGAGCCTGAAAGTAGCATAGGCAAAGTGTCACACAGTTCATACAGGGAGTCATCACTGCCAGGTATTGGCTGCAAAATCTCTTCCTCCTCCCCCTTTGGACTAACAGCATTCCTGGGTGTGAAAGTGTTTCGCAGGAGGGGGGAGAACAGACCTGGTGTAACAGCTTCACCACTACTCCAAACCTTCAATGAAAACATCCCATGTACTTTAATGCCAGAACACAACTGTTAGCATTTTAATTTTAGTGTCCATAATAACGTACAGCTTACCACATGGTTGTATATTATTATGAATATAGTATTAAGATACAGGAGTTAAAATGTGGTAGACTGAAATATTGTTGTCAAGGCGATATACTGCACCTGTAATGCTTACAGTACAGGCTCAAGGCATAGGTGGAATGGGGGCTCCGCCACGAGCCTCATGAATATGAGGTTAAGCCTTTGACCAGATGACAAGCTGACCTCTCCCTCTGCTTTGCATAATTCACCGCACGCTTGCTACTGTAGCTCGCTCACAAAGAACTGCCGACACATCTCACAGTTAGAAGAAGAGAGAGACGATGGTGTGTTCAGGTGCAGCCACAAGGCTGCTGTATGTATACTGCTGGTTCTAAAGAGAAGAAAGGGTGAGCCCGCAGAGTAACCTCTTAATTACTGTTTATTCACCATGACTGAATGTGCCATAGTTATCCAGAAACAGACAGACAGCATGCGATTGAGAGAGAGGGAGAGAGAGAGAGAGAGAGAGAGAGAGCTGGCTGTGAGGGCATATGTGCTTATCATTTCTTGTTGTGTTAGCTGTAATTTGTGTGAGGGTTTTAAAGACGACAGATTGAGGCGCCGCAAAAGAAAACATTTATGTTGACTGTTAAAGAGTTGTGATAGAACTGATGCAAAATCACAAAAAATATCAACAAACTCAAGTGATATTTTCAACAGCCTTATAATGAAGTGGCATAATTGCTCTTTTATTTTCCAAAGAAAAAAATCACCTGTGTAATTTTAAGTGTCCTTCATAATCAAAGAGAATAAGAAGGGGCCACTTGCTCTCAAGTTTTTCCCGAACAGCTTCATCAATATTTTTGCAGTATCCCGACCAGCCTTGGATTGTTAACGTTCTGTTAATCTGATTGGTCACCAGCTTGTTTTGTGTCTTACTAAACTATCTGAGTTATTGAAGGGTAGCTTTCAGTCATTAGCATCTCTCTCAAGCTTTATGAAGACTCAGACGTGGAAAATGAATCATGTTTATATTTTTAACAGAGCAGTTTTCCATCAGTGATGTGCTGAACATGTTGCTGCTAGCATAGCTCTGCATGCTAGCAATAACACTTTTGGTGGATTGGATGTGTTTCTCTGAAATGCATGTTTATAATTAAGTGGCCATCTATAAGCCCTCACAAAAAAAAAGGTTATGACTAAATAGACACGGAGTTGAGGCCTCAGATGGCCTTGCAGTTATGTTGCGCGTCCTGTGTACGGAGGCTAAAGTCCTCGCGCAACGAGCGTGGGTGCTAATCATGCCTCTTCACTTTGCCGCATGTTGTCCCCCAACATTACCTCTCTCTCTTCAATTGTCCTGTCCAATAAAGGCAAAGTGGCGCAAAAACACACACACACACACACACACACTAGAGCTTTAGATTATGTGTTGTGCTCTTCTTATTTCCCGGGTTGACTCGGAGCGCACACACCTGACTTTACTGTGTGCCAAAGCCCCACAGCATCACATCCACATGAAATAAGGAAAGAGCATAATAAAAGGAATAGTGCCACTGTCTGGTCTATTTAACGAGTTCTCTTTGGAGTGTACAAAATATTACCAAGAGCTCTCTTATCAAGCTGTGCTCTCTTGCGAAATGTCCTTCTAAGCCTCCGCTTCATCTGCAGCTGGCCGTCATTACTGAATAGGATTTATGAAATGACATTAGACGGAGCGTAGCGCTCATTTGGATTCATGAGTTAAAATCGTCTTCATGGGGAGGACATGTAGTACACTCTCCATGAAGCGCAAAAAAAACAAAATTAAAGTTATAAGAAAGTGCAGAAGAATGAATTAACCAATCTCATGTGGTGAGCAACATACTGTTAGGCAGTTTCCAGGCAGTTTTTTTTTAGGGGATAAACAAGCAGATGTTAGATCTAAAATACAGTTAGAGCAGTTCTTGAATACTAAATTACACAAATACACACACACTTCATACTTTTTTAAACTCAACCTTCGGCCACTGCAGTTTCTAGCATGATGAATGGCTGCACAGTTAGCTATTGTTCACAGTAAAGCAGATGTGTTTGTGTGTTCATGCATGCATATGTGTGTGTGTGTGTGTGTGTGTGTGTGTGTGTGTGTGTGTGAGTGAGGAGCCAAGGGAGAAAAAGCGAAGTAGGCCAGCATGAATATAAAATCACCCCTGCCAGGCACTGATGTGGGCTACAAGAAGGAAAGGAGCAGAGTGTGTATTTTTGGTTCCTTTTTCAGTGTGTGTGTGTGTGTGTGTGTGTGTGTGTGTGTGTGTGTGTGCGTGTGGAGAGAGAGAGAAATTGTGCAGATGTAGGTGTAGGAGACTAAAGCAAAGGTTTGCAGGAACACTCGTTCATCATCTCTCTGGGATGTAGAGGTCCCGGTAAACGCACACACAGTAAGCAGCAGACAAACACCAGGATATTCCAACAAAGCATCTTGTTGTAACGTGAAGATTAGTGTGATGCCGGGGTGCCACACCGACAGCACTCGCAAACACATGCAGCACTGAAGCCTTATATCTGCTATTTCTTTTCATCTGGATGTGCTATATGAGGATTCCACAGATGTGACAGCAAGCCCAACCCCACCACACCCTGCAGACGTTTCAAATATTTGACAAAGAAGAAAAACACAAAGAGCCAGACACAAAAGCATGAACAGACAGACACAATGACACAACAAGAGTTATTCTTCCGAACACATGGAGTTTGTACAGCCTTAATAGAAAGCAGAAATCAATCATAAATTATTGCACAGCTCCATATTTTAAGTTGCTGTTTCCAAGACTGCATAGTTCTGGGCTCTTATTTCACGATGACCCTGCCTTTATATGGGACAGACGTCCACTCTGTTTGTCCCTGTCCTTCTTCCTGCATCTGATCCCATCTCTCCCTATCCCATTTTTTTAAGCCTGGTGCAGTGTGTTCAGATGGCTGCTCATCATGAGATTTCTGCCTCTTAAATGGACAGTTTTTCTTGCTCCCGTAACTTTAGCTTAATGTTGCTAAGTGCTGTGTTCATTATGGATCAACGTGGGGTCTTTGTAACATAACACTGAGTCAGATATTTGTCCCTCCTGCTCTGACTGGTGGATAGATAACACCAGAGAGACGATTTAAATGTGTAAAAAATTAGCATATTTATAAACTAGATTAAATGAATTGCTAATTTGATTTTACTGAGTAAAACAGCGTGTAAAACCTGCTTCATATCCTGAACAAATCAGAGCATTATTTTGTCTTGCTTGGACAGTTAATGTTAGTTTTTTGTTGTCATGCTGCCTTCTCTCCGTATTTTTGATCCACAAACTATTTCAATCTGGACACTTTTCGTCTAAATTCAAAAAATGCCAACGAAGTGAACAGTAGAGGCTGAAATAAATGACTCTGAAAATAAAAGCCCAACAGAGCATAGACGGAGTGTGAATGTTGGGTTTAGCAGTGATTTAATTTAATGCACGTTGGCAATGAGCGCACGCTGCATGTGAAAGTCATGTTTAATTCATAACCTCTACTCTCGTCGAAGATCAATGCAATTTATTTATGAACGATTGCTGACGTGTGATGACCATTTCTGCGTCAATACAAACAAAATTGTAGCGGCTCTGCAAGGAAAGAATCTTGAATTGCAAAGAACATTTATTGGAGAATATTTGAGTCAATTCTTCTCAACTGATGATGATTCTATTCTGTCACTTTCTACAGAAAATAACCCAACTGAACTGTGTAATAAAATACCTCAGATTGCCATCCCCTTCCACCCTTCTCTTCAGCTTTACATCACACTTACTTAAGTACAAGGCAGAAGATAAGAAGGCGTGTGAATGAGAGAAAGGAGTCTCCCCTTCCTGGTTTTTATAAGTAGAAGAAAGATGAGTGGAAAGGGGGGGAAAAAAACATGGAGGAATTGGACTGCAGACAGTTCCATTACTTCCTTACAATGAGGATCATCCACATTTATCCACCAGCCGCTTGACCCGACATGGGAGTCAGGGAGCGAGGGACACGATTACACCGGAGGGGTTAGGGAGATGGATGTTCTTAGGGAAGATCAAGAAAGGAGAGACAAAGGAAGCGATGTTGGAAGAGACGAAAAGGCGTCGTTAAGAGAGAGAGAGAAAAAAAAAAAAAAAAAAAGACGGTGACCTTTTCATTCTGCCTTCTTCACAATCCTAGAAGATGCCCTCATCCAAAATCTAACTTGGATTATCCGCCAAGCGTTTTGAAACAGCGGCCAAGTGAGGATGAGGAGGAATTTAGAGAGGAGTGGTGCTGAAATGAGGTGCTGTAAAACATGGAGAGGTGAGCGGTTTCAGCCTGGAAGCTTAACACTTCCTACAAGACAAAATCGTGTTCCAATTTAAGCCAAGAAAGACTGAACAACCCCCCCCCCCCCCCCCCCCCGCACCAAAAAAAAATCAGCTTTACACCTTAAAAGAGATTCATTTAGCCAAGAAGAGGATAATTATGGTGATGCTTGCAAGTACAAGGATTTTGTTTGTTGTTAAAGAGACAACTTTGTCTGATATGCCTCTAATGTGAAAATGTTTCCAGATTTGTCTGGCACAGAAGTTCTTACCGCATCCATGGTCTTCACATCGGGACACTACCCACGTTAACAAGCTAGTAGAGGCTATTCTCACAATGTGACAGGTGACTGATGATGAAAAATGGCCAATTAAAAGTTAAAAATGTCAGAGTGTCGCTAATAAGCGAAAGTGTGCAAGCTCTTCGGGCACCCGGGGCGGTGGGTCTCCTCACTCCTCAATCACCAGGATAAGAAGAGAGGAGAGCAGAGAGCAGTGATATGCACAGCGTGATGAAGCTCTGCAGGGGGGCCCCGGAGCTCATCAGACCCCCACAGGACTCAGTACAGCTGGAACCATGTGACACTCGAGAAGAAAAAGAGCACCTAAAGGACAAGCCTTAGACTTTTTCAATCCTCCCTCTGGAACTCTGCGTGCCCCTCACATCACTTCTCTCAATTTAGTTTACAATTTTTTTTCTGCCCGTCTCCTTTTTCCTCCTGTGACGATATGAGCATCCTTCCCTCATCATCATCCTCCTTCGCCTCTCTTCGGTATCTCCACCCCGCTGTGTGATAGATAGTCGAGTCATTCATGACCTTGCAGGGGAAGCCACACCCTGTGTCCTCCTCCACCTCTTCAGTCAGCGCGGATGTGAGTTGAGGCGTTTCGGGTGTCAAAGATCGCTACACATGCGTGGTCTTT
This sequence comes from Symphodus melops, assembly GCF_947650265.1. Lineage (NCBI taxonomy): Eukaryota > Metazoa > Chordata > Actinopteri > Labriformes > Labridae > Symphodus > Symphodus melops. Next base: position 16,783,254 of record NC_136701.1, read on the forward strand.
GTGTGTGTGTCCATGCAGTTCACGAGCAGGTTATCACATATGAAAACACCCGGACTGTTTATTATGTCCCCACAGTGGTCACTGTTAGCTAACTGGCCGAAGCCTTGAGGCACAAACTGACTCACTGCAGCATTATGGCGACAAATCTTTCCCAAAAATACCCCGCCAGCATCATCTCGGAGAGGCGACGAAAAACACTTGATAAGGACAAACAGAATGTGCATCCTCTTTCTGAGATCTCATTGAGTTAAATGTAATGGCTTTCATAACCCCTTCTTTGTCTTTGCTGCAGCGTTGGCCTGAGGCTAATGTTCATACTAATGTCTTTCATGAACTCAGGATGCAGCTGCAGAGTTCTGCTGTACAGAACTTTGTATAGAATTAGTTCAAATAGAACTATTACATTTAGAGCAAGAAGGGACAGTCAATGAATCGAACAAAACAGCGATTAACAACCTGATAATGACTCAAGATAGCCGCTGTTAGATTAGTCAATAATGAAAACAACTTTCGGTTGCAGCCCACATTGCTTTGTAGTTGTGTTTTTTTCTTGTTTTTGGGAAGTTGTACATATTGTTAGGGGGTTATGTGTAGCATTTTGAAATTAACTATAAATACCTGGTAACCTCAACTGGTCTCTATGCTATTTTACTGCCTGCCTGTGAATCAGATTTCCTGTGAAATCAGCTAATGTGGCAACATTGACCAAGGCAAAAAAAAAAAAAAACAGGATGAAGGCCACAGCTGCTCTTACCCAAGCAGAGACAAAGACTCACACAAAACTGATAGAAACACAAAAATCCAAGAACAGGAAAAGTGAAGTAAAGAGTCCCCTTCTTTGAATTGTAGCAGTAATTCGACAGTTCACTCTACAGTATTTGCCAGAGCTGGAATATAGACTGGAAAAGTGATGACATGTTTTTTTTTTTTAGGCCAACCCGGAAGTAGCTTCGCCATGGGCTCGAATGAGAATTTTCCTCTGGGATTTTTGCATTGGACTTTTTTTGGATCATGGCAGAAAATAAGCTCTTATACACCACTTATATGAAGTTTGAAGCGCTAATGCAACCAAGAGAAGTAAAAAGCTAACGTTATGCTACAAGCGAACTACACCGCGGTCAGTTGGTTTTGACGTCACAACCGTTATGCTTCATCGAGCTATACAGCAGTTTAGACAAACTAGCAAAACCTTAGCTTAAGAAGTTGTTTATTCACCTAATATTTACAAGAGCACTGAAAAACGTGACTAGAGGCTGTAAGAAGGACTAATAAAAGAGTTCCCGTTGTGATGACGTTTAATGTCCCCAACAACAACTATAGTCTCATTTAGCCACTTGTTAGCAACCACCGTTTTAAGTACACATTTAAATCAAAATAAAAAATCACAAGTGGGGGTTTTAGCTAACGTAGTTTATCTCGTCTATCAAAACGTCAACATCTCTTGAAGCTTGTGTTAACCTCAGACCTTATTTCAGGCCTCTAAACACAAACCCTTTTACAATCCCCTCTGACTTTTAGAGTGAGGAACCCACAGCGCTAAAATGTCACTTCCAGGTTATAGGACTCATTCCTGTGGCGCACTATTATTCAGCTTGTCTTCTTGACCGTGCTCTTATTAGTGAATGACATAATACAAGTATAACCTTTGATTATGCAGTTTGCAACAATACAAGCCCAAGCTAATGGTGACGGCTAACGAAACAGCGTGCTCAATATTCCCAAATGAAAAAAAAAAAAAAAAAACAGCTGCTTATTTCAAAGAAACTTTTTACTGTCATACAATTTGTTATTTTCTGAACACACTAGCAAGACCAAACTGTATTATTCAAGCAGTTTAGGTCTATTAGTGCAGTGTTTGTTATAAGAGTCATTTGCTAGCCTGTGTGAGGCCACAATGACGCATTGTTATTCCTCTGCGTGGCCGTGCAAGCAGATTACAGTGCTGCAGGCCAACAGTTAGCCTCTGTCCCGAGTGTGCAGCCACAGGGCAAACCCCAAGAACAGCTCAATTACATGGAATCTTTTTTACTGGCATTTTAAAAACCACCATAGGGCAAAACAGCACGCTACACATTATGATTGGAAACTGGGGTGACCTAGTCCTTTAAAGTCAGTGCAGAATAAATCAGCTAAGCAACGTCAATACTCTCCAGGCAGATGGTCAAGCAGTGTTGAACAAATGTTAAAGGATGGAAATACTTTTATTAATGCCTTTTTTCATTTTCCCTTACATTCGTTTCCCCATCTTTGTTGTTGTTGTTGAAAAAAAAAACACTGGCGAGTTGCGATACCATCACTGCTGATGTCAACATGCAAATCTGAGTGAGTTCATGACCCACTTTCGTTGTTTCTTTGTGCAGACCCTTCTGTTTCCTTCAGACCCTGTTTGATGTGCTAACTCTGACACTGCTGGTTTCGGCCTTAGTATCATGCGACCGCAGTGTGTGGAGAAGAATGATGACAATTTTGCAAACACAGTCTTGGCAGGATGACTAAAAAACAAAGGGCTCATGTATGGATTGACAACACCACAAGATATTGCGTCCCACTAAGAAGGCAGGCAAAGGTGAAAATGAAAAGCAGCGAACGATGGTGTCAACAAGATCGTTCTATGCCAGAAAAAGGCGCTGTTTTGATCCCAAAAAAGCAGCATTACAACAGGATAAAGAGGTCTAAAAATAAGCACATCTGGTGCTGTACTGAGGCGAGAGTGACAGAACTGTCTGCATTTGAAACATACCGCTCGACACTTCAAATAAAGAATAGATATAGTAAAGTTCAGACGGATAGATCGCATGTCAAACCTCTTCCTTCTGTCGGCAAACATTCCTCCTCGGCTCCTTTTCCCCCAAATATCCAACATCACAACACGTCAAATCAAATAACCACAGCCTGGGGTGGAAAGAGGCAAACACATTAACTGGATCAAATCTGAGGTCCTCACCAAAAAGAATCTTTTAATTCAGAGGGAAAAAAAAACATGATCCTTTATAGAGATGACCCGACCTGTAAATGGATCCACAGCTACACCACAAAGCAGACTTTCAGTAGGTCGTCAGCGGACCAAAACATGCCTTTAACCACCACTATTCTGACTCATAATTTATAAGAGCTGTGAATGTATAGGGGAGCTGGAAGCCGAGCAGTTAGTGCATGTCCCCAATGTAGAGTACAGAGGCTAAGGTGGCCTGGCTTCGAAGCCAACACTCCTTTCCTACATGTCCCCCCCCCACCCTTTTTCTTGTAGTAAAATGTGTGATATGTAATAACACATTACATTCCTTGCTTTGCAGGTCTGAAAGGGAAATATCTGGCCCTCTTTTTCCTTATTTTATTTTTTTTGTCCTGATTTGGTCCTTTCACATACATGAACGATCTGCCACAAAGCAAGCCATCCTGTGCTGGAGCTTTTGAACGACTGGAGACGTATCCATTCTGTGAAAACAGACACTCATGTAGGCACATACATATAACCCTGTGTGTTCACCGTGATTTCCTGCATCTTTCTCGGTTACTTCAATGCCCTTTTGTTTGTTGATGATAAGAGGAAGCCATCAAATTATGAGCACAGTATAGGAAATAGAGAGATGCACCGACAAAGACAGAGATAGAGAGTAGTGTCGCGCTGTGGCAGAAGTCCGGAAGTGGAAAGCAACAGCAGGCGGCTGAGCGTCTGGAGGCAGGCAGTCAAAGAGCAGTGTTGCCTTGACAACTGTGATGCTGTGTTGATGATCCTAGCCCGTGCATCTCACCGCCAGCAGCACAGATACACAATGAAATTGGACGTGTGCACTGAAACAGTCTTTCTGCACGTTGTATTACATTTTACAAGAGAAGCTGGAGAAGTGATACTGCTGTGTTTTCCTTTGTCACACTATCAGCATCAGTACAGCCGGCAATCTGTCCCATGTTGATTTTTATTGTCTCTTCTCTCGTCCTTTCTTCTCCTGATTTCTAGAGACATTACAGTTCATCACTCGCCAAAGGCCAGTGAAACCACGACATATACCACCAAGAGCATATCTGATCCAGATGACAAGCCATCTGTTCACCCAAGCCACAGTAGGACCTGATCAATACTGCCACGGTGGACGGAGAAATGCGGCCGCTGTGGTCTCCCACATTGACTGGAATAATGGATCAGCTCTTGGGTCACAGAGGACTCATTGTACCAGCAGCATGACCGCTGAGGTTCCTGCCTCCACACCTCTTTGTTTCAACTCTTTTAATTAAGAAGCTGGGCAACAGAATTCCCTAACAGGCTTAAGCTATTGGCAGCCTCGCAACCAGAACTGATTTTTCAATTCAGGATTTAGCAAGTAAAGCTTTTGTATGGCTAACACACACTGCTTTAATTTGTCAGGGTGTTGGGCCTTCGTGTGCTAAGGCGTTAGAACGTTTACAAATAAAGCGCAGGGGTCTGTATGCAGGTATTTATGTTAAAATAAGGGTACATTTCAGTTGGACGCTCTGATGAGCCATCACTGAGTCCTTTCCTCATTCGCTGCATCAGCTGGTGATTTCTGAGCACATAGCCACTGCAGCATCCTACCACCTCATCCTCCTCCTCCTCCTCCACTCTCTCTCTTCTCCTCCCCCACCCTCCCTCAACACCCCCACCACCCCACTCCCCCTCTTCCTCTTCTCCACCTGATTTTAAATGCATGCTGTTGCCCTGCCAGGCCGGTCTATGCAGGCAGCATCGCTCCCCTCAGCCCCTCCAGAGTGAAAGAGGAGGAGGAGGAGGAGGAGAAGGAGAAGGAGGAGGCCATGGAGCAGGACGGATGGTTATCAGCCTTTTCAGCCCTAGGAGGAGGGGTGTGCTAGAAAGGGGAAGGAGACAAGGTCGGAGTGAGCCAGCAAATGCAACCCCCTGTTCTTCCCTGTAGAACCAATAATCGATTGAGAGACGAGAGGCGACATGAATCGGGATGGCTCACTAGTCTGAACTGAGATGAAAATGGTTCAGTCCGGCTGCAGGCTTCCCTGATCCGAGCATCAAGGGAATAAATAGGCCACTGGCTGCATGAAACCCTAAAATAAATCACCTGAGAAAGCTCTGTTCTAAACTTCAGGATATCTTCCAACATCATTTTAGTTCTTCTTTAAAATGTCAGTGAGACCCCCCCACCCCCCATTCATGGCACATCTCATGCAGAACACGCCATCGCCTGATGCATGGAGGAGGGAAATCAGGCTGGAAGCACACACACACGTCCTATATTTCCCCTAATGCACATGTCCTCCAGACCCACGCCTGCTGTACATTTTGCTCATCCGTTTCGTAACGGTAAACACCAGTCATATTCAGCCTCCCTCCCTCCCTCCTCTCCCCAGCTGGATTAAATCCTCGGATGTGTTGGGTAGGCCCAGCATCACCGAAACAAGCTCGGGGTAAAGATGGAAGGACGAGGGGAGGCAACATATATGTGATCCATAATCAAAATATTCACAGTCGTAGAAAACACCATGCTTATGGTTTCACAAATGCCCTATACATCAGTCAATTGCGCAAAGGATGCAGGGCCCTGCCTCCAACAATAGGCCCTATATGCATCATTTGAGCCATTCTCACATATAAATATGTCGATGAGTAGCATAATGCTAATCGGCCTTTGTCCGTATTTGACTCATGCTGTTTAAGTGCTCGACAGAAGTGCGTTCCGGCACAATTTTCATCTTAAGGAAAATAAATAAATGTGGTTTGCGTTTCGGTGCTTGTTGTGCGCAACATTGTGGTTCATCGCCGTTTTATACCAAGCTTACTTACGCATCACTTCAGGGTACATATCGGGGTCAGGAGAATAGCCTGCATAAAATTACCATCTATACACAAGAAAACAATTGACTGCAATCGTTTTCTCCTTGTTGCACAGCAAACGGGTCATTTAGTCAACAATGGCTGGTGATGGAAAAAAGCGTCCATGCCTTGGTGGGGTCACATGCTTCATTCAGCTCCTCCAGGGTTTATAATAATACAGCCTCAGCCTATTTATTACTCAACATACAACCTCATATGTGCTCATTTTCATCTGCACAACACAAAACCCCCACATCCAACCAGCGAACAACAAATGACATCATCCCATGAAAGCCACACAACCATGAGTGAAGCATCGTAAATAAAACATAGCGGCTTTTAAGGGCTCTGTGATTCTATGGCTGACTTTCTCTGTTTTCTTTTTTCCCAAGGAGGAAACTCACCAGGTTCAGCACGGTTTCCACTATGTCCCTGTTGCTAACCTCTCCGACCTGGATCAGGCCCACCAGCACGGCGAATTTCATCTGGATATTCCGTATCGGGACAGCGGGGTTTATCACCCCGGCCGGGAGGACCATTGAGCCGGCTGCAGACACCATCCTTTCCCCGGTGGCGCCGGAGCCTGCGCCCGCGGTGACCTGCTGCTGCTGCTGCTGCGGCGTCGGCGCCTGCTGCACGGAGGAGCCCTGCGGGGGATGGGAGTCTGTGTCCGTGAGCGAAGAAGCAGAGCCCGGTGGTGCTGAAACCGGCTTCTCGCTCGACATTTCCCCTTCGGAAACAAGGGAGGAGAGGAGCGATCGCCGCTGTCTCTCACACCTGCTACACAAGCTGTGTCTTTTGCCGCACAAATACCATCCACTGCTGCGTCGTAAAAACAAACAAGAGCGGCGTTATAAAATCCTTTAAATTCGCCCTATCCTCCTGAAAATGTGTAGGGATTCATAGGGCTAGCGAAAGGGATAAAGACTTCAGAATGGTAGCCTACGCTTCTCTCTCTCCCTCTCCCTCTCCCTCTCTCTCTCTCTCTCTCTCTCTCTCTCTCATTGGCAGGTTGCAGTCAGTGCGGTAGTGTTGGAGAGAACGCCATGTTGACGCCCCCTGTCTGCGGCAGCGCGCTCTAGCCACGCATGCGCTTTACATGGGCTTTTCTTGGTGGAGTGCTGAAGCAGAAAAGCAGGGAGCCATCCATGCATGGGTTCACACAGAGCACAGCAACACCTTGCCAACTGGGTGCATTTTGTTCTGAGTGTTTCTAATATTTAATGGATTTTTAAATGCTGATGTGGAATACTAAAGAGGAGCTTTGATGAAAATAAAATTTAACATGGAAAAAGAACAACAGTACTTGTATGTTTATTTTCGACCAGTTGAGGGGTGGAGGATGTTAGTGCCATTTAGGGAGTCTAGCTTCCAGACAGAGGCTGTTTATATATTCAGAATACACCAATCTGTCTCACTGATCACTGTCCCTTGTTTAACCCTGAGTATTGTTGTTTCCTCATGAAGCAATACATTAAAATGTATTTTCTTTCATGCACCCTTTGTAAATTTAGTTTTTTTTATTATTCTTTATATTTAACATTTGCTTCTTATATTTTATTTTATTGAAGTACTTAAATTAAATAAATTCCTTGTATATTTAAATGTACTTGGCAATAAAAAAAACTATTCTGATTCTGAAGCATCACGGGCTCTACTGATATCCACACCTTTACCCGTCTCTTCCTGTCCGCCATGCTTTTCTCACTTTCCATTTTTCTGTCTTTCGTCTTCACTGCTCTTTTCATTATCTACTGTCATTTTGACTTTTACATACACCTTCTTACCTCACCACCCATCATTACATTTGCTTCAAGTTTAAACAACATATTTGATAACCTTTTGCACTACTGCTCACAGCTTATCTTAGCGTTCGGTACAGTTTGGCAAAATGGTGGGAGGGGGGGGGCTTGTTAGCTTTCTAACAGTTATGGTTACAAGAAAATGTTAATGTTGCCTTTGAATAAGTTAAATGCTATTATTAGGTTTTTAGCCGTCATTAGCCATCAGTATCCAATGAGTTAGAGTTATGTTCTTTTTACTTGAAATCTAGTACCACAAGGCTGGCTTTTCAGCATTTACTGACTATTCAGTTGAGGATCTATTCACAGAATAATGTTTTTAAAAAAAAAAATCCACATTCATAAGATTTGCAAACTTGGGAAAGAGCAGTAAACACACTTCTCAACTATCTGAGCTTTTCACCCTAAGCATGACGTTGGATGAAAACAGCAGCTGTGTGAATGGAATAAATGTCCTGCTTTCTTAACTGTGACAAAGGATTTATTCTTTTTTTTCTGTCATGCTCTAAAACTGAGTCAAGAAAAGCGCTGCTTCATCACAGGTCCAGCTAGTGTTGTCATACACTCTTCCATTTACACAGCTACAGGATACCCTGGTGGCTACACGGACTGTACAGTAGCTGCTGGTTCACTACCTGTGTGCATACACAAGCCTGTTTCACACTCCATGTGTTTTTTCCAACAGGACACATCTGCTGGGGAGGATTTCCATTAGTGAGGCGGCTATAGAGGCTGATTCGCCACTCTGTCGCGTGTGCGTGTCTGTCTAAGCATATTTCCATATAGGCAGTGATGGCCGCCTCTTCCATGTCACACTCCCCATTTTGCTCTGGTTGCTGACCGATGACAGGGGTGACAAGGTGCGGGTGACGTGGGAGTGACATTTTCTAGTTCAGTGTGCGCGTGGGGTGTGAAGCTCAGGCATTACGACACGTGATATCATTGGGGAATTTTACAGGTGAATAGGGGCCATTTAGGTTTTTGTTTTTCTCAGCTAAATCTCCAGCTCAAGGGAAATGAAGGAGACGATCGCACGCGCAGACTTGCACACACTTGCATCAGTGACACACTTCCCTCACACTCAGGGAAGCACTTTCTCAAACTAAAACATGCTATCCTGATCTCGATTCAGCACACACACACACACACACACACACACACACACACACACACACACACACACACACACACAAATTGACACAACAAAGCAGATTCTCTCTCTCACATGAAACACACTCCTCTTTGTTTTCTGACAAAGACTTTCTTCTGCAGCTTTGTCATGATTCTACAAAAGACTTCTATAGGAAAAAAGGAGAGGTCTTAACAGGGATCTGGTTGGTGATTGGGTAAAATGCACTGACATTGTTCTCTCTCTCTCTCTCTCTCACTCCGTCTCTCATCACTCCTCCACCTTATCATCTCACCCTCCTCCCTCACCTCCAGTGCATTACTTGTGACATGCAGCCATTAAGCTCTCTGTTCCAGTGCACCTTTGTAGCGATGTGTGGAGGTAGTGCCAGTGGCTTGTGTGGGCCGATGATCAGAGCTGGAGCTTCAGAGAGGAGAGCGGGGCTCAAAAAGGATCTGGCAGCCAGAGCGAAGTAGAGGTGACAGAAGGGGTTTGATCACTGCATACCAGAGGAAATGCTATTTATTTCGTGGGAAATTTTTGTCCTGATGTGGTGAGATTTGGTTTGACAAGTAGCAGCTGTTATAGTTTAGTTTACGACGCTGAAATAAAACATGTTCTTTTGTCGGTTTTTCAATCAATTTGCTTTTACGGAGAACACCGAAAGCATCTTGTTTTTGTACAAAGGGCCGGCCTCAGACAGTGACAGAAACAGGTAATAACTTCCTGTTATCATGGACGGATATGACTCATCATCGAGATGTGTGTACGTGAGCGTATCCACTATTAAGTGTGTGTCCATACTTGTGTACGTGTGTATTAGAGTGCATGACAAAGAGGGATGAAGACAGGAGATGGAAAGATAACACATCTGCCATGGCAAAGCAACATCCCGTCTCTTAACAAATGACTTTAAAGGACAAATGAACAAATCACTACTGCCTATATTTACAGAGATTTCACCTTTAATTAACAAAGGGCTTTATTAGATTGAATCTATTTTTTATTTTATTTATTTTATCGGGACAATGCATATTAAAAAAAATAATTTCTGTAAATATACCAGAGTTAGCCAACAGGCTCCCTGGAAAATCAAACTAATTCGACAAATAGAAATAACACAGCAGTAATTAAGCAGACAGATATGGAGACACAAGTGAAAATACATGAGCCGTGCATGGTTTAATTTTTCTGAAGGCAACTTTTCCAGTTTCTGAGTTGTTTCTAAAATACTTCTCTAGCTTAAGAGAAAATAAATATGTCATAATTTCTATGTTCTGCATATCCAGATTGTGGTCCTTGCTACACAATTAGACCTGTAGAATATGAGGGACATTTTCATTAAGCAATAAAATGTTTAATGTTGCAATAACAATAAAAAGTGTAATAAGCAAAAACTATCGATGTCAGGCATATTGGTTTTTAATCAATTTTTATGTCTACAATTTTTTTTAAATAATCTTTTATGATAATCTCAATAATCTCTGAATAAAATTGTTTAAATCAATACCAGTGTTTGCATCATGTTTCTCCTGAATCCAAGATAAACTCAGCAGGCTTTATTTCCCCACTAGATAAACACCAATAAATCTGAATGTAGCCAATAGCTGACTTGAGCTTTATCGTATTGTTCTTATTTATTGCAATAAATTCAGACTTTTGCAATGGGTTTATTGGAAACGTTCATATTGCGGTAATGACAACATTTTATGACACAATTTTATTGCACAGCCCCAGCCTTTTAAACGACACATGCACACGGTTCTATCAGTGCATCAGTATTTCTGTGTATGTTTTAAAGCAAGGCAATAAAAAGGAACTTACAGTGCAGAAAGCAAGAAAATAACATTCTTTATTACTTTAAAAACATGCTTACTTCTGCCGAGGAGGTTTTGTGTTCTTAGCGCACTTTGTCTATTTGTCAGCAGGATTACAAAACAACTACCAGTCCTTTTTGTCATGAAATCTGGTGAAAGGGTTTTATAGCAATTTAAGATCCAAGTCGCAAACATATAATCATGCAGGTGAGTTGTGATGATTATTTTTAATACATATTTGCTGATCTGCATATCATTAAAGATTGGACTATAAGCCTCAGCAGAAGGATTGCACTCTCACAGTGCCTTCATAGTTTCAAATGAACAGGTGTGTTTGCCCTTATTTTTAGGAAATGTGTGTTATTAATAGACTAATAGACCTGAAGTGTCCTTTGGGGGCATTAAATGAGATTTTGCTATTCTCGATATTACTTATAAATCCTCTGCAGTCTTGGGACTAAACACTTTCAACAAGCTGCTCATATTCCCTGTAGCATTCACTCAGTTACTCTAAGACTGCTGGAATTGTAGAGGACAATCATCAGAGGACACCACAAAGTAGCTTATTCGAGTTTTTTAAGCTGAAAAGAGTGCCTATGCATAAGTCAAGACGAAAGACGACTCTGGCAAACCAAAAAGACGCATGCTGCTAAAATCTCACAAACTGTAAAATGGGCATGGGTTTTAAGAAGTACACACTTTCCTTTTAGATGAACTGTGACATTTGCATTGATGACGATTTCAACAAGCGTTCTTTGTCATTGTTCGGGAGAAGTTAGATTGGTGTGTTTTTTTATGACCATGAGAAGTATTTCAAAAATTCAATTTTTTTATTCATTTATGGATTTTGTTATTTTTTATTTTTTGGTAGACTTTGTCACAGGTTCAAATTTTGACTTTCCAGACGGCAAGATGCTATTGTCTTTTTACAACTCCCTTCGTCTGAAAAACTGTCATCGGGGATGAAAGATGTATTTCTTTGACAGAGGTTACGACCTGGGATCATCAAGGACTCCGCTCTTTGACTGGACTGAAACATGGGGCTCCTGAACTGGAGCGGTGGCCATGAATAACCCAGCAGAGATGCAACAGCGCTCTCAGTTTGATGAAAAAGCTTACAGTCTTTGGCCCCTGAAGACCATCGAGTTAGCGGGGCCAGCTCTGAGTCCCCGTACACCAAAAGACGGAACAATGCCCCAACACATTGGCTTGTTAGCTCTTCTGTTTCTCAGCATACGGGAAAATGATCCAGTATGGCTCGATCTTTATAGCCCTATGGAACCTCAAACCCCCTATGAGTCAATTATTATGCGGGCCAGCATCATTCAAACCCTCAGAACTTTATTAGAAATTCTACTTGAGATCTTGAGATTTCTCAAGATATCAAATCTGCCAAGAAGAATTACTGTCCATAAGCAGACAGACAGCACAGCCAGAATTTACAATGTGGAGCTTCAGCCTTCAAGTAGAAGCATTGACATTTATTCATTACAAAAGTGTGAGAAAGCTTTAAAGGTAGGTGGAATAAAAATCAGATTTTTTCAGATCAGTTAAACATAATGTGTTCTCCATCCAAAGAGCTGAAGATGTGTTTGAATTGGTTAAGAGCTTTGGTATATGGAGTTAGATAGAGAATGGAGAAATTAGCCATTTAAAGTGAATGGTGCCACAGCATTTCAAGCAAACTAAGCTGTTTTCACATGAGGCATAATGTGACGTCCTGTGAGGGAACCTGTGCTTTAACGCCAACACTGAAGTGATTTGCAAGAAAAGCCTCTTCTGCCTCCATAAAATGTCCAAATTTAATGTTGATAGATCTCTTGTGACTATGGATTTACAGATCCTACATGGAATCAGTTTTCACGTTTTGTGTGATCTGCTGGTATGGAAACCTTAGTGTTAAGGCCAAAACAGAACTTTCTAAAATTGTGAAGGTCAGTGGAAAAATCATAGGTGCCAAACAAAGCAGCCTCACTGACCTCTACAATAAACAGGTTCAGCAAAAAGGCAAAAATCATCCTGTATGTTAGTACCCAACCCCATCACTTCAAGTTCCAGTTGTTTCCATCTACTTCTCGTTTTAGATTTCCCTCTGTTAAATCCAACAGATACAAGCACTCTTTTATCCCCAGTGCCATTTCCCTCCTTAAATCTGGTCAGGGGGAGATACAGTAGTTGTGTTGGATATATTGCTCAGTGGTGCTGATGTTGGTGTTGTGTTTCAGTGTGTGTCTGAGACCTCTGCTGTGTCTCTTTGGTCAGTATCTGCTTGTAAATATTGTCAACACTGTTACTTTCTCCTCTAGGCTGATCTTCCTGGGGTTTTGTATCTGTATTTGATTGTGTTGTAAGGTGCACTTTAGAATTTGAATTCCATTGATGTACACAGTGTGCTGTGGATTCTGCACTTTTCTGTTATTTTGATGCAAGCTGCCGTGAGCCTCAGTCAACGATCATGACTGATTGTTCCTCTGTGAAAATTGTATTTGGTGCCTCTTGCATTGTTACCGTGTTGGTCATGTACTTTTTTACTTTGTCTTTTTACTGTCTTGTTTGCTGTCCTTGTACTGTCTGCGATCAAAGCTCTGACTTGCCGCACAACAAATTGCCCTCCGGGGACAAATAAAGTTAAAGTTGAGTTGAGCTTGTTGGCTAATTCGTCAGCACCTAAGTTGATAGAATATGTTTTTATCCAGAGTGACTTCTATATTATAATAAAAACTATATCTCGACTTTGTGTGCTAATGAGATAAATAATTTGCATGTGAGGGGAAGAAACCCAACAAGCCTAAGTAAAGGTTAATAATGTCATTGTGACTTCCAACAGACTCCTGGCAGCTGTGGGTCAGTGGTGGAGTAGTCAACTGGAAGGTCCATGTTCCTACAGTCATATGTTGAATGTTGAAGTGTCCCTGATTAGACACGAAGCTCTAATTGCTTCCGCTGCTAAGCCGGCAATGTGTGATTGTGAATCAAGGTGATAAGTTAATACTGATGGACTCTTTACAGCAGCCTCTGCCATCAGTGTGTGAATGCAGTACAGGTGAATGTGACATGCCATTTGAAAGGTCAGAGCCATACAAGTCAATTTGTCATGATTGATTTGCATTGATAAGTAAAAATAATGATCTAACATAAATCATGTAAAAGTTCCCTGGCATATTAATGAAGGATTCACTCCTTCCAGCATGTTTTTCAGTCAAACTGTAACCATGCATCATCTGTCTGCTGTTAAAAAAGCTCCAACATTTGCTGTAACTCCTCAGTTTTTTCTTTATTTGACCACCTTTGATTAGAACAAGGCAACTTTGATGACTGTAATATTCAATATATTCTTATTTCACTTTTAAGTTGCAGTTTGAGTTTGCATATGCTCCCCTGTTCTTCATACTTTTCAGTGTAATACAACCCTCAACAGCACATATATGTGTGCATTACTTTACTGGATTGGAAATTTAAATGCACAATTGGCATTTATATTAAGAGACAATTATTGTTTTGAGTGGCATTAAAAGTATTGTTTGTGTCTAAATCATGTTGGCTTAGGTTATTGAGATTCATTTTTGAGAACATTATTTTTTCATGTTTGAAGGGACCTTTTATTGGACAACATCTTGTCTGTTGTTGTTGTTTTTTACTGATACCGTCTCTTCAGTAGCGTTGAACTCAAATTAATTGAAATCAAAACCTAATTGCGACAAGTTAGTTCAGTAGAAGAATGATTTTTTATTACTACAGTATTTCCTCTTTTGAAGCATTTAAAAAAAATGCTTTGCTCATTTTCCTCATTAACTGTGCATAGTTGTGTAAGCCTATACTAGAGCACAAACTCAAGGATACTGTACACATTGCTGCCAACATAGTCTCATCAATAATTCATTCATAGGATAATTTATTCATTAATGACCTTATCATAGAAGTCTGGGAGAAGACAGTGGATTAGTCTGTCTCAGAGGAGATACATCTGTTTTTCCCTGTCTTTCGCTCTCCCTGCTCTATAACGTGAATGTGGTGCAGATAAAGAACAACAACTTTAAAACAACATCCGAACTCTCTCACTAAGGACATCAACTCGAATCACACCATAAATAACAGTTTTTTGTTGTTGTTTGTTTTTTATGATGGTTATAAGGCTGAGAATAGACCTTCAATTTAAACTACAATTTTGGCTCCCATGGCCTCAACCAACAAAAACAGTTGTGTTATATTTTTAATAGGGATAATTTTTATAATAATAATAATTTTTAATAATTATTTCAAAGACTTCAACGTTTGTTTTACTTGAGCAGTAGGCTACTGAAATAAGCAAACAAAGTAAAGCCTACTGAAATAACTGACAGATAATTTCCATAAAAACTAAATTATACGGTAATTTAATAGTTTTTTGACACAACTACAATTTCAATTATAAGGGTTCAAGTCTATTTCCTTTCTGAAACCCAATTCACATCTGTACACACTTCTGGGGGTATTTTAAGATTCAGTGCTATTTACATTTCTCGGTGATGGCTCGTCCATTTTTAATAACATTTCCAAAATCCGCTTGAAAATCCGCTGCTTTACCTGTAAACACCACCACTTTCAAGGTAAAAGCTTGTACATTTAAGGGTGAATTACATAATGGGAACTGCCGACTCCTTTTTTCGTCCAACTTTAATGGAGTTGCCAGATTGGTAGGCTATGTAAAAATCAAAAGTCTTAAAAGTGGCCAAATTGCAGTTTATCCCTCAAATGGCTCAAATTAGAACTGCAAACATCGATCACGTTTCTGTCGCAACGTTGATTGAAAACAAAAGTTCAACCAAACAAACACCTGGACGTAGAAGTGTGAAGATCTATTGGCTGGAAGAAGTGCTGCTCAACATGCAGGCTGCTACTAGTTTACCCCAGAAGAAGTCATCCCAAATCCCGCGGGTCGCCACCTATTGTAAAAGAAACAGATGATCAGATGAAGTTTTCTGTATTGCCAACAGCCTATTGTCTTACCACATCTTTGGCAAAGTCCACGTGTTGGGTTTTTTTACACTGTAGCACCTAAAATCTACTGGAATAAAGTGTTTCTTCTAGTTTAATTTGCAACATGATGTTCTTCATTTCTGCAAAGCCCATGCAGAAGTGGTACTGAGGTACACCCACGATGCAGATGATAATCGTCATTCAAGAGGTGCAACAGTGTGCCCTACTTTCCAGATAAAATCACTTGACATGTTAAATGAGGTACACGTTAATGAAGCAATGCTTCTCTTATTTGCTGCGGTTACAAAACGTACTGCCTCCCTGAAGTCTGGCCTACAGGGAGGCAGCAGCGTCTCAGTGTTCTAACACCTTCATCGTCCTCCGAGAGACTCCACTTCCAAGCTAAGTAGGTAAATGTGATTGAATATTGATCTGAGCTGTGGAGGTTTGGGGGCCTACATTTATATCATCAGAGGACACAAGGAGAGAACCGTGGAAATGTCCTCAGGGAGAACAAACCCCAGATGCTTTGGCGACTCTTCATCTACTCTGTTACCTAAAAAGCTATTTGCATTGCATTCATTCCAGGATTCATTCATGATCTTCAAACTGCCGAGAAGCAACAGCACCACTCAGAGGACAAAGGAGCACACAACAGGACACTTACTTTGTGTAGGAGATACGCTTCTCAAAAAATACAGTATAGACTTATAAAAGGACATGTATTTTCACATGGCAAACCTTGTCTGCCACCTTTGTACTTCTAAGTTAGACCATATTTTCACTTGGATCTTGATGTGTTACATTTAACAAATACAACCATTTAATTTGTAATTTTAGCTGTGACATGTTGGTTAAGAAAATAAATACAATTCTATCTGTTCCTTGCATTATTGTTTTTGGGCTGGGAGAGTTAAGGTAACTTAATTGCAGATATTGATATTTAAAAAAAAAACAGAAAAAAAACCCATCACGCTTTTGCTAAGTTCTTATAATCTTTTATTCTCTTCCCTGGAAACAAAGGTTCTGTTTTCTGTCACTTTGTCAGAAATAACTAAGCAGAAACACCCTGGTCTTTTGCTAAGTTTGGAGCCTCTTCTCACACTGCCACTGAGGGCTCACGTCAATGTCACTCACTCACTCACTCACTCACTCACTCACTCCTTGTCTGTCTTTTTGACTCTCAAACACACATACAGGCACACATGCCACACACTGTTCCCCAGAAAACAGCCTCTACGCAGGATATTGCTTGCACTGTGGAGTTATTGTATCATAGCAACACCTAAGCAACACTGCCTACAGCTGAATCATAAATAAAAGCCAAGGCAGCGCCATGGCATAGCAAGCTTTTTCTACTATTGCTTCAGTAGGAACAAAGTTCACATTTCAGCTTATCAATATGATAGGAGGACCCTGAAAAGCTCTGATGTTTGATCTGCTGGCACAGAAAGCATCATACTGTATATATCTACAATACAAGCTGTACGTATGTCTTTAATGCAGATACATGGGCAAATCCATGCACACAAACACGGAAACACACACACACACACACACGCGCACACACAATTTCAAACATGCTTCCCAGAAGCAGTGAAATGATCACATGTCTTAGACATTGTATAACATGACAGCAGAAATAAAAATAAAAATGCAACAGTGACATCATATACATCATCATAATGAGTTCATAACTTTAAAATAACATTTAGATAAGATTAACACTGAAAATAGTGACAGAGAACCAAACAGTGATATTTAACACAGTTTATCAATAACAGGATTAAAGCACATTGATGGACCCGATGAGTGTTTCCTCTTTCTGTGATGGAGATCCATCACGTACTTGTTGCTCCTGATCAAGCGCACTTTTTCAAAATGTAATGATGGCATGTACCCATATTGTACTGGTTCAAGTCATTCGTATTCATTGGACAAACTTGGGTTTCTGCATCTTTACCTG
The DNA here is from genome assembly GCF_947650265.1 of Symphodus melops. Taxonomy (NCBI): domain Eukaryota; kingdom Metazoa; phylum Chordata; class Actinopteri; order Labriformes; family Labridae; genus Symphodus; species Symphodus melops. The sequence goes on from NC_136701.1 coordinate 16,800,724, forward strand.
CAGAAGGCACCGTCAAAATTAAGTGCATTTATAGATGTGATATGTTAATATCTTTGTTGCACGGGTAAGAGCTGATGCAGATGTAAAAGTTAGTTTATAGACAAATTCCTTGAAAAGTTTGGCTTTAAAAGGCATATCGAGATAATTTAAGACATTTAAAGGGTCGTTTAATCAGTTTCTTCTTTGATTAAATCAGATCAGAAATGAATGTCTGCTGCGTTTTCAGGTCAGTTTCAACAGCATGTCTCTGAGAAAAAAAACATTTTATTCATCAAATAAGTCATGCATATACTGGCAGGCCTTTTGAGTTATAGTAGACTTCTCAATGCAGCTTGTTGATCATTCTGTGCGATCAAATGTAGTTCTGTGTTAGGAAGATACTGCATTAACATAACTTTTCCTGTTGGATAAAATATTCAATAATCCAGGATCATAGGAAGGAGCTGGCCTCTAGATTAGGTAGTGTGTTTAGTAATTTATTGGATTCGTAAGAATGAAAAATAATAATCTACATAATAGTCTACATAAAGAAAAGTCTCTGTTTCATATTAAAAAATTGAAATCAAAAGTTGTTCCCTGGTTCATACGCAGATTTAAAAAAGTATAATTTATGAGGTAAATAAGGAGTATTGTGTTTTTTTAATGATGCCTCGGAAGAATTACTGTTGTAAACAACAGGAACGCTTCGCCTTTCTGCATGTGAATGACTGTGACTCAGTACAGTATGGTACTCAGCAGCATTAAAAGACACTCGTAGTCCACTTCCTGAATGAATCTCCTCCTGGATCAATTGTTGTCTGGCTCAGCAAATGTGACCCCCAAAAAAAGGCTGTCTTCTGGGGCTCAGTGCTCGTCTGATCCAGCCAGTTGAAAAGAGGAGCGGATCCTCTGAGCTTCATTAACACACAGATGACCGAATGCTTTGTTGTACCATTCTGGAGATCTTCCCCTGTGACAAGCAGAGCATGCAATTTAAATACTGCGCTGCTAAATACAACCCGGACAATAAGAACACTTGAAATGTGCCCACACCTGAGGTCCACTCTGGAGACGTGTGTGAGTCTGGTCCTCCCGGTCCCACAGGGCTCAAGGAGGTACTGTGACTCAAGCACCACCCCCCTTACTGCTCCCATGCGTGGGCTGTCTTCGTGTTCGATGGACACACACACCAGGGCGCAGGAGCCTTTACACAAGTCTGTGCGCCAGGATCTGAGGGTTCGAGAGACACAATAAAAGAGAGAGAAATAGAGAAAGATCAATAAAGCTTTTAATCGAAACGATACATATTTAGATATCATGAATCTTATTTACATGATTCATTGTTGCTTAATATGAAAACATCAGAAAACATTGACATATGTACTATGCAATAAAGAACAATTTTCTCATCAAATTTATTTTGGAAGTCCCACAATGCAATTAAATATTAAACGGCATGAATTCTGACCTCAGTACCACAAAGTCACAGCTGGGGTGAGGTGCCATGTTGCAGCAGGAATACTGGTACACATCGGTCTGTTTATCGAGTGTCTCCAGAACTTTCTCCTGCTGTAGTTCAATATGCCACAGGGGGCGCTCTCTCAGGAGCCGCTGCAGCACCTCACTGGGTGTCGCTGCCACTTCGATACACACCCGCCATCGCCTTAGAGGGTTACCATCTCCCACCTGTTACACAAATACTTTATGAGTGATACATATTAAAAGAGCTTTTGACATTATCTCCTAAATATCTAAAATGTTGTGTTGGTTTATGCATGTAGGTCTCCATGCCAACGACGTGCACAGAGTTTTTCTTTCACTTCCTTTTTATTGGCTTATTAAAATGTTGGGGGTTGCACATTTAGTTTGAGTGTTATTATGTGGCTATTTAATATAAAATACTTCTCTATGTTTTTCCTGCCCTTCTAAAGTTGTATAATAATTAGGAAATGTCATGTCAGATTACCTTTTTAAATGCCAGTTCTGTATGGTCAGTAGATGAGCGAGACACCCAGCCTTTGCTCTTATCTTTGGATTCTTCCAGCAGGTTCTGGACCAGCCTTTCTAAGTGTGCATGATAGGATCCTTCCTCGTCCTCCTCTTCCTCATCTTCGATTGCTTCCTCCTCATGAGCCTTGCACAACTCATCCAGCGGGGGCACCATCAGCTCGGCCTCCATGTAAGAGTTACGAGACTGGCTCACCATCTCCTCGGGGATCTGGGGAAAAGCAGGAGGAAAAATAAAAAACATCATAATGCAACGCTGCTCTGAGTCCTGATTAAAAGCACAGAATATGAACCTTGATAAAGAAATCACAGTGCCATTTGGTTCGCTTTTCCATCCTCTATTTAAACAGCAGAAGGTATTGCAGGGAACATGAACTTTTTTATTTCCAGAGTTACCTGCCTTTCAAATACTGTCGTCCTATAAACTCCAGCACTCTTCAATTCAATGCTTTGACACTTTCCTTCTTCCTTCAAAAGACTTCTCTTATGAAAGCTCTTCAATCGCATTAAACTCACAACTGCCTCATGGCCAAGTCTGTTTTTCTTCTTTGTCCTTGAAAGGGTTTTTCAATAACAGCGGTCGTAAATAAATACTGTACTATACACTCACACACAGCCTCGAAGTAATGATGATACACAGTTTTAGAAAAGAACACACATTACACATGATTATACTGTATCCTTGGATAATAGCAACTCAGCAGGGACAACATCACTCCACTTAGCATTTTCTTTTTCTTTTTTCATCTGCAAGTTTCTGATGAATAAATGTGCTCACTCATTATTTCTTCACAAACATAGCGACTTGCATAGCTTCTGTCAGTCATTAATCATGTTTACTCCAATAGAAAAAAACTCTTTCCTCCGTAAATCTTGACCTGAAAGAGGTGCTGGCACTCAGTGATCATGTGTGCCAGGCCCTGGGTGGCGGCTAGGTTCTCATTTAGGTCTTTCTGATCGGGTCGGCCTGTGGTGTACTTCTTCTGGATTGATCTAGAGAGGTGAAAATAATGAACAGGAAAAACTAATTATGTAAATCAAGTAACGAGTAGCGTAAAGCGGGGCTACAGTATGTCCTTTAATCGGTATGTAAACCGATCAGTATTTACAGCCACCATCATTACACAACAACCACATAGAAAGCTTTTTTTTGTAGTTAATTGGCAAAATATACAGAAGGACATAAAAGACAACGAAAGTACTACTATTTTATTTATACTATAGTGTTTATATTTGGAATAAAGAGAAGTTGCATTTAAAATAAACGTATAACAAAAGACACTGAAGGCAAACTGGGAACCTAACTTGGGTAAATTGCATCTCCCCTATCAAATAAAATACAAAAACTTGATTCCGTATCCTACACACCTTGGTGACAGCGTCTCATTCTTCAAAATGCTGAGGTGGAAGAGCGAAGGTCCCAGACAAACAGCCAAGTTCATCGGAGTCATCTGGTTCTCCTCTACCATCGAAGTGACATCACGTAGGAAGCAGAGCAACGTCTGCAGAACCTCCCTGTTTTCATCTGGCATCAGTAATATGGCTGCTCTGACAGCCTGAAGCCTCTGCTCCTTTGGGACATCTGCAGAAAAATATCATATGATTGATGAGGGATCCCTGTTTTGTCCAGAAACGTAATCTGTTTTGGCCAAGAAGTTTAACATCACACACTGATGGATTGTGTTTTTATTATTTGTTCAATAAATTGACTAATTGAATTGAATTGGAGTCAAAGAAGAGGTTGCTGCACTGGATAATCTGTGATGTACTGTTTTCCGAAACACTAAAAGTGCATTTTTAAATTTATAACTTAAACCAAAACCTTTCAATAAGGTTAATTATGTTGAGAGATACTAAAGAGACATTTTTTGTGACTAACTTCTTCCATGAGAACTTTAATATTATACTTTGTTCTCTACTAAAAATCATGATTTAGTGTCAATATACAGGCTAGCTGCATTCAAATCATCTAGTCTCTGAACTGTTTAAAGCCACTTTTCATGAGGCAGACAACTTCTACTGCCAACATGTTACAACTTTCATAAGCCTGATGACTTACACTGGTAAATGTGCAGGAAAGTCTCTCCCAGTTTGCTTGTTAGCAGCGGCTCTGGCAGGTCCCTGAAGAACTGCTTGACCATGTCTGCCACGTCGTAAGCTGACTGGTCCTCGTAGTTTACAGAGTCAGGGGACAGCTCGCACTGTTGCCTCAGGGCCTGAATACGAGACTTTACGCCCGACTTGCGAAATAATCCAACCTGAGACAAAAATGAAAGAACCACAGTCAGCTCCCCATTTTTTTTAAATGAGCAGTTTAGTCTTGTAAAAAGCTGTTTTCCTCTCCAACCTGGTCCAGACAGTGTGTGCGGAGGTGGCCGAGGGCCTGCTGTAAACACAGAGGGAGCGGGAAACCGCAGCGCTGGACATGGATGATGAGGGGAACACCAAACACACTCTTCTCTTTGTAGTCTGGAACCTTCATGCGCTTCATAAACTTGGGCACAGACCTGGAAGCGATGGAGAGAAAACAATTAGACAAGTGTGTGTGGGAGGGGTTGGTGGTGGCCAAGGGCGTCATTATCTTTCTCTTTATGTAGATGGTGGCCAACAGAATTTCCC